>NW_019154123.1:7590096-7597613 GCF_002288905.1 Enhydra lutris kenyoni
TTTATTTATTTATTTATTTATTTATTTATTTATTTATTTATTTATTTATTTTGCCAGTGATGATGATACTAGTTTTGGTCTCACTTCCTTTTAATGAAGCACCAAACAAGGTAGTGGGAGACTTCTAAACTTGCAATGTGGTGTCCATCAATTTTTGAAGATGGTATCTACATAGATGAAGAGCAACTTTATTAAAAAAAATAAAACCAGATAAAAATATACACAACTTCTTGAAGGATTTTGGGGGAAAGAACATGGCAGGGAAATAATAGTCTGAGAGCCTTCAGAAAGGAAGCTAGTGATAATTCCTGTTATAAGGGAAGCAGAACTATCAATCAATCAGGCCAATGCACTAATAAACCACCTGTTAGAGAATCTAGGGGTTTAACTAGTGTCCCCCTGAATCATTCTCTCCTTAAACTCTCTTCTGTTCTTGGGGCACCTGGGTGGAACAGCTGGCTGAATGCCTGACTCTTGGTTTCAGCTCAGGTCCTGATCTTGGGATCATGAGATCAAGCTCCACACTGGGTTCCAGGCACCTCAGTCTGCTTGAGATTCTCTCTCCCTCTCCCTCTGCTGCTCCCACTTGGGCTCTCTGTCTCTGTCTCTCTGTAATAAATAAATATTAAAAAACAAACAAATAAAAAAAGAACTTCTCTTCTGTTCTTGACTCCCATATTGGCCTCCTGACTTGCCCATAACAAGTTTTTATTTTTTAAGACTTCATTAATTTATTTGTCAGAAAGAGAGAGGGCACAGACAGGGGAAGTGGCAGGGAGATGGAGAGGCAGTGTCCCCTCTGAGCAAGGAACCCGATGCGGGGCTTGATCCCAGGACTCCAGGATCATGACCAGAGCCAAAGGCAGACACTCAACTGACTGAGCAACTCACATACCCCTGTCCACAACACTTCCAATCTCTATCTTGCCTGATAGCTGATCAGCCATCCCATTCTTTTTTTTTTTTATTTTTAATTTTTTATTAACATATAATTTATTATTAGCCCCAGGGGTACAGGTCTGTGAATCGCCAGGTTTACACACTTCACATACCCTCCCCAATATCCCTAACCCAACCACCCTTTCCCTCCCCTCCTCCCCCTGGCAACCCTCAGTTTGTTTTGTGAGATTAAGAGTCTCTTATGGTTTGTCTCCCTCCCGATCCCATCTTGTTTTATTTTTTCCTTCCCTATCCCCCAAACCCCCCACATTGCCTCTCAAATTCCTCATATCAGGGAGACCATATGATAATTGTCTTTCTCTGATTGACTTATTTTGCTTAGCATAATACCCTCTAGTTCCATCCACATCGTCACAAATGGCAAGATTTCATTTCTTTTGATAGCTGCATAATATTCCATTGTGTATATATACCACATCTTCTTTATCCATTCATCTGTTGATGGACATCTAGGTTCTTCCTATAGTTTGGCTATGGTGGACATTGCTGCTATAAACACTCGGGTGCACGTGCCTCTTCAGATCACTACATTTGTATCTTTAGAGTAAATACCCAGTAGTGCAATTGAAAAATTGAAAAATTGAATCAAAAAATTGAAAATAGAGCTACCCCACGACCCAGCTGGGTCGTGGGGTAGCTCTATTTTCAATTTTTTGAAGAACCTCCATGCTGTTTTCCAGAGTGGCTGCACCAGCTTGCATTCCCATCAACAATGTAGGAGGGGTCCCCTTTCCCCGCATCCTCACCAGCATCTGTCATTTCCTGACTTGTTAATTTTAGGCATTTTGACTGGCATGAGGAGGTATCTCATTTGTGGTTTTGATTTATATTTCCCTGATGCCAAGTGACGTGGAGCACTTTTTCATATGTCTGTTGGCCATCTGGATGTCGTCTTTGCAGAAATGTCTGTCCATGTCCTCTGCCCATTTCTTGATTGGATTTGTTCTTTGGGTGTTGAGTTTGATAAGTTCTTTATAGATTTTGGATAGTAACCCTTTATCTGGTATGTCATTTGCAAATATCTTCTCCCATTCTGTCAATTGTCTTTTGGTTTTGTTGACTGTTTCCTTTGCTGTGCAAAAGCTTTTGATCTTGATGAAGTCCCAATAGTTCATTTTTGCCCTTGCTTCCCTTGTGTTTGGCAATGTTTCTAGGAAGAAGTTGCTGCAGCTGAGGTCGAAGAGGTTGCTGCCTGTGTTCTTCTCAAGGATTTCGATGGATTCCTTTCTCACATTGAGGTCTTTTATCCATTTGGAGTCTATTTTTGTGTGTGGTGTAAAGAAATGGTCCAGTTTCATTTTTCTGCATGTGGTTGTCCAATTTTCCCCAGCACCATTTGTTGAAAAGACTGTCTTTTTTCCATTGGACATTCTTTCCTGCTTTGTCGAAGATTAGTTGACCATAGAGTTGAGGGTCTATTTCTGGGCTCTCTATTCTGTTCCATTGATCTACGTGTCTGTTTTTGTGCCAGTGCCATACTGTCTTGATGATGACAGCTTTGTAATAGAGATTGAAGTCCGGAATTGTGATACCACCAACTTTGGCTTTCTTTCTCAATATTCTTTTGGCTATTCGAGGTCTTTTCTGGTTCCATATTATTTTTAGGATTATTTGTTCCATTTCTTTGAAAAAAAAATGGATGGTATTTTGATAGGGATTGCATTAAACATGTAGATTGCTTTATGTAGCATAGACATTTTCACAATATTTGTTTTTCAAATCCATGAGCATGGAACATTTTTCCATTTCTTTGTGTCTTCCTCAATTTCTTTCATGAATACTTTGTGGTTTTCTGAGTATAGATTCTTTGCCTCTTTGGTTAGGTTTATTCCTAGGTATCTCATGGTTTTGGGTGCAATTTAATTAATTTCTCTTTCTTCTGTCTTGTTGTTGGTGTATAGATATGCAACTGGTTTCTGTGCATTGATTTTATATCCTGATATTTTACTGAATTCCTGTACAAGTTCTAGAAGATTTGGAGTGGAGTCTTTTGGGTTTTCCATATAAAGCATCATATCATCTGTGAAGAGTGATAGTTTGACTTCTTCTTTGCCAATTTGGGTGCCTTTAATTTCTTTTTGTTGTCTGATTGCTGAGGCCAGGACTTCTAGTACTATGTTGAATATTAGTGGTGATAATGGACATCCCTGCCATGTTCCTGACCAGCCATCCTGTTCTTAACTGGCCTTTCCACAGGCCTTTGGGATTTCTCTAACCTAATGTCGCTTCCTTTTCTGATCCTTGGCTCCAAGCATGGTAAAGTTTGCTGCTTCCTAAATCATGGACAAAGTTTGATGTTAATGGCATAATCTACTCACTAATCCAAAAAGACATGTCCCTGGCATACATTTCTGCTGTGTCCTGGAGTATGTTAAAACATTCAAGGAATTAACATATATTTCTATGACCCCAAAGAAGCCTTCATTCTACTTGGGGGATATTGACAATTGGAAAGGTCACTGAAAGCCAATCTGATAAATACTGTAATGGATTTCTATAAAGATTGTGTGAGTGCTCATTAGGGGAATGCATGAGTCAGACATAAATCAGTCCAGGGAAGACTTCTTAGAAAACAAAATATCTGAGCAGTTTTGGATGGTGAATATAAGTATTTAGACAAAGGGGAATACAAAAGGGCATTTCTGGTAGAATATGACTATATTCTCAGTAAGATCAGGATAGAATATCATCTAGAGGTAGAAGACTTTTGGGATACTTATTTACTCAACAAATATTTATTGTATACCTGCTCTTGTCTAGACAGTAGATACAACATGAACATGGTAGACATGCCCCTTCCCTCATGTCTTCATCGTACTGGGGGGAAGGAAGCAATAAACTGTAACCAATGAATGTATGAATGAGATAAAGGATATTTTAGGTCCTTTCCTCCACATGGAGAAAGGTGAAAGATGTTCTAAACTGTAATAGAGAAGCTGATAGGCAGAACCCCCTAGAATGTAAGCTCCTTGTAGACAGAGATTTCTGTAACTTCATCAATGTGCCTTGAGCACCTAGAATAGTACTTGGCACATGAATACTCAATACCCAATATATTGAATAAATAAAGATGCCTAGGCCACAGCCAGCTCCAAGGTAAAAATTCTAAGAGGGTGCCTAATGCTAGTTACTAAATATTGTAAAAGAGCTCCTATTAATTGACTATCAGAATAGATAGGACCACATGTAGAAGGATGTATCTGGTGTCTCCAAAGACAGAGAAATTCAGAGAGATAGAATTTTGGAATATCATAGTATTAATAGTTTTTTTTTAAATTATTCTTAGCTCACAATTAGCACTTCTTTTCTTCTTTTTTTGTAGGCAATTCATTTTCCAGACTAAGGTCCCTGGGCATTTAATTTTCATTGGAAGCATCAAGAAAGAATCTAGGAATAAAAATGATTTATGAATTTATGACAGTGTCTACACAATCTAAAAAATTAATCAAAAGACTATATGGATTAATTGAACTAGACAATTGTTCTCATATAGACCAATTACTTATTTCTCCCCTTTCTAAATTGTTGTAACAGTGGGTGGTGATGTATCAGACAAAGACAAACTCAGGCATAAAATAAATAGTCTTCTATCAAATATCATTCATATGTTGGCAAATACTCATTCAACAAATTGTTACACTTTCAGCAAGTATCGGTCATCAAGAATCCATATATTTGGCCCCTTGCTCTTACAATGTCCCAGTGTTCAGTGTTGACCCTCTTTTCTTCTTCCAAAAGAATATACTCATTTGAAGATATCATCTGGCCTCATGGATTAATTACCATCTTTAAAATGATGATTTCCAAGTTTAAATATAAAGCCCAAACTTCTCCCCTGATCTCCAGATTTGTATAGCCAAACTTCTGCAAACACTTTCACTTGAATATATAATAGAATCGTAAACTACAATGCCCCACATTGACCATCTCCTAAAGCATGTTCTTCCACAGCATTCTCCACATTAGTTAGTGGAGATCCCACCCTTTCATTGCTCAGTCCCTCAGCCTTCATTAATCCATTATCTTTTTATTTCTCTTCTATTGCCTATCCAACCCACAGCAAACCCTACTGACCTATTTTGACATACACACAGACTCTGACCACGTTTTGCCACCTCCACTGCTCCTACTTGATCCAAATCATCATTTCTTTTCTAGATTCTCTCAAAGTCTTCCTAAATGGTCACCTTGCATCTTCCCTTCCTTCCTTTTATCCATTCTCTATGAATCAGTCATAATAAACCTGTTGAAATATGTCAAATCATGTTATTCCAAAGGCATCTTATGTAAATCAGAATAAAAGTCAAAATATGGTCTTTTAATATCGTCTACAAAGTCCTACTGAATTAGGCTCTATGTGACCACTTTGACCTCATTTCTTTTTTTTTTTAATTGAAGTATAGCTGATAATGTTATTTTATTATTAAAAGATAATAGTGATGTAATACGAAGAATGGATGGGATTTGGGAAAGCTGGAATTAAGAACATTGGATAAAATTTTATTGCTGTAATATAATAAGCAATGAAAGTGGACGAAATTAAGGCTCAGGGGAAGGCAATGGGAGACACAATTAGGCTGTGCTAACTCAATGCTAAATTACTGCGGCATTCAGCGCTGAGAACTTGAAAGGACAAGCAAGCTCACAAACTGTGGCCTGCAGTAACACCTGGCATCGGTATTGCATAGAATTTAGGAACAGCTGCTGCTAAGCATGGACAAATTCAATTTGTGTAAACATTTTGTATAAAACACCATCAACCTCAGAGAACTGACTACAGGCACATAGAAAAGTATGATGTTTTACACCCAATATGGTTGTGTTCAGTATGTTCACTCATTCATTCTCAAATATTTATGGAGCAGGAACAAGTGCCTGATACCCTTGTAGGGATGGTAGATAACAGCCATGAACAAAAATCCCTGCCCTCATGGAGATTATATTCCAGTGAGAAGAGATCAAAATAAACAGATGTCTACAGTAGTGTGTCAGATGGTGTCAAGTCCTATGGAAGGAAGCTACGCTGACAAACTTTGGAGCAAGACTTGGAGGTGAGGGATCCAGGCAGGCGGCTATTTGGCTATTGGAGCAGAGAGAAAATTCTCTGCCTATCATAACGTTTTCACTCAAAATACGGACCTGGTTTTAGGGCATCTTTTGTTTTAATCATGAAGGGTATATTTCTATCTGGCAAGGAGTGACCTGATTCCCTCTCAGGATCCCCCAGCTTCTCAGAGCAGCTTAGAGACAGATAATGGTCATGGGTGTGAACCAGGTCCTTCCCTGAAAGCGGCTGAGTCCTCTCCTGGACATGACCTATGGGAGCATCTCTCAGGCACAGCAGGCATGTCCACAACCCCATGTCTAGCCAACATCAGCTATGCCTTTATTTGGATGTTATTCTATTTTAAAATAAAAGTAGTTGCGTTTTTTTTTTCCTTTATAAATACAATGCATACAAATAATTTTAGGGGAAACAATAAAAAGTGTACAATTAAAATAAAAATCACTTGTTTTCCATCCATAGATAAGCACTGTTTCTATCTGAGGTCTTGATATTCCAATAACCCTTAGATGAGGAAGGGTGGGGCATAGCCCTTTAAATAAAGCAGGTGCCTTCCTTTTTGGGGGTTGAACAGAATTCCAATGCATGCATGTAACACTCAGTTCCCTTTCAGATGCCATACTCTTCCAGAGGTTACATGCTGCTTTTTAAGGAAAGATCCTCTATAGACCAGGCAGAGGTTGGAATATTCTATGACTGAATATTCTCTGTCTGTATATTCTGCCCATGTAGATACATATTTTCCTGGAGCATACAGTGACATAATTTGATTGGGGAAGACCTTTACCTGAGCCACTATAAATGGGAAATCTATTATTTATTTATTTATTCCTTTCTTTCTTTCTTTCCTTTTTTTGGGGGGGGTGGGGAGGGGAAGGGGCAGAGGGACTAGGAGAGAGAGAATCTTAAGCAGGCTCCTTGCTCATTGTGGATCCCGAGGGCAGGCTTGATCTCAGGACCCTGAGATCATGACTTGTGATGAAATCAAGAGGCAGACACTTAATTGACTGAGCCACTTAAGCGGCCCTGTAATTTATTTCTCTGAATAAAGAAATCTTCTGGGGATGCTAACATAAATTCAAAATATAAGGAATAAGACAAGTATACTTTACTGACAACACCACTGAGAAACGCTTAATGTCTCTGAGCCTCCAATTCATTTGTCCTCAGTTTCAAGGTCCTGTTCATCAGGACATTGATAATATCCACTTTTTTATATGTCAGTTTGTTAGTAAGAAAGATGGCATAAGTGAAAGTATCTTGTGACTGCAAAATGCCATACAAATGCAAGGTGTTATTAATTATTAAGACAGTCCTTTAGTGTCTTAAACCTCCTGTCTTAAACTCAACTCTTCAATGTTTGCATCTTTGAACTACAGGAACACAAATGGACCTGGAACTGTAGCATTAAACTACAGTGCCCCCTAGCCCATGTAGGAGGTCAGGACAGCTGATGAGCTTCATGAATAAGCTCTACCACAGATGGTTCCTT